>NC_079450.1:33828971-33833971 GCF_903798145.1 Danio aesculapii
TTGGAGAACATCACTGATTGCATCATAAATGTTGTGTATGTGCCGTTCCTTTCAGTAATGTCCCAAGATATGATGGCATCACACATGCTTAATAGTAACCAGTCAACAATAGGCTTTCCAAGACTACCTGCAGACTTTAGGGAAATGGCCAAGAAACTGGTAATTGAGTACACACAAGTTACATCTCATACTAAAAAATACAACAATGTGCCGCTGTAGTCAGCATAGGATTAGTTTTGACCGTAATTTCATGAACCAACGAAGACATTTCTATTACACTATGCAATTTAAGTTGCTGGAAATATGTATCATTATTATTTGTTTTTGCTTACCAATTCCTTTGCCTTGCTAATTTCATAGTTAAGCAATTTATGTATCATGAACTGAGAAAATGTAATAATATTTTCATAATTTTTCTTGTTGCATTTCTATTATATTCGCATAAATATTAATATTAAACAATGCTCTTAGCTCACTGTAAAATCTATTAGAGACTTAACTTACGTAGCTTCTTTACTTAATAATTTTAGGGTAATTGTTTTACACACTTTTTTAATTAGTCAAATAATCGCTTTTTCCAGTCCTTCCTTGTTTTGAATACAAATATAATTGAGTTGATGTTCACATTTATATAAATAATACATTTAAAATGTTACATTTATAACAGTATTTATTTATATTCCTCCATGTTATTTGTTAATGAGAATAAAGTTGTTTCTTCTTGTTTTGATAACTCACTGTAGCACAAGTCAACATGGTAAAAAATGATATGATCAATTAGTCTTGACAGCATATGTTTTTAAGTCATTATAACTTATGAAACTAAGTTAATCATGTTCTAACTTAATTTTATAAGTTACACAAGGCTGTTTTAAGTCGTTTAACATATTCTATTTCAATGGACTCATAAGGTTAATTTAATTCAGCTTAAAAATTTTAGGCAACTAGGATTTTTTTTTACAGTGAACAACCACAATTTTGGATTTTAATAATGCCTCATAATAATGCTGAATGGTTAATAAATGCTATACAAGTGCTGTTCATACTAATATTAATACATTAACTATCATTAACTAATGGACTATTACTTTACAGTGTTACCGAAATGATAATATAAATCCATTTCTGGGACATAAAAGTGAAGAAACGTTCAAACTCTCATTATAACATTGTAGGGGAATTTACAGTTAAAACCAACTGAAATGGACAAAGAATCAGAGATACAATTGATTCAAAACACTGATGAAAATAGTTTCCACAGCAAAAGCCAAAAAAGTGTTTTAGGCCACTCTGCGTTTAGTCTCAAATCAACAGCAATTATATTGTAACAGAAGGTCACTGACTAGGTCACACATCTATGTAGGAAGGCTCTGATTGATAAAGATAAACTTCTAAATAATCTACACACATGGACAAAAACCTTTGAATCATATCTCAGATGATTATTTAGGAGACAAGTAAACAAAGGTCAGACAGAAGGTGTTTACTATGGTCAGAATGACCAAAGAGGTCAGATTCTCTTAAGGAAAAACGCACACATACACAAATAATGCTTATCTACTTCAAGGCTTTCCAGTTTAAGCAAGCACGTTATCAGCAGCACAGCACATTACACATGCTGTAAGTGCTGAATCTTGAGTACAACAAAATACAAATAACTATAGAATTAACTTAATTTTTAATATGCAGTAATATCAGTGATGCAGCTATCGTGGTCACTCTTCAGCAGTCCATGTGAAAGGATGTGAAAGGCCTGGTAACCCTGAGAAATCCAACAATTTTGCATACAGAGAGTCATCCACACACTTTAAATTCTGTTTTTTATTCTAAAGAGACAACACTGAAGTCTTCAAATAATCTCGACAGCAAAACACAAAGTTTATCAATAATTATATCACAGACAGGATAATCAAGTGTATATTGAAGCAGCCATTGATCCAGATACCAACATTCGACATTCTTTTAGTTTCTCATAGTGTTTTACATCCCTTTAGTTATAATCTTTTAGTTTTCCAGTAGTATTTTCGTACAATAAATCATTACTAACTATTATTAGAAATTTATTTCACAATACTAAGATGAATCTGTTCATACCTAGTCATTCATTTGATTTAAAAGAGGATGAGCCTTGAAAGTTTAAAAATCCGAGTACGACCTGTTAATAATTCCTTTTGATTTTTTAGATGATCACATGCTCCAACAAAGGTAAGATTTCTGACTGCATACTATCACATTTTTCTATTATCTTTTAGTTTGAACAAAGCTGATTACATAATGATTACATAATCTTGGTATTAAAAATAATACACATGTTGCACCTGTATTTAATGCAATGAATTATTGGGCAGTGAATTACATAATCCACATGCAAATATAAATGCCCAAAACCATATTGGATATATTTGCATTTGTGCACTGGGACACATGTCTACCAGACATAATACACTTCCATCATTAATCAAATTGGATTTTTTTAAGAGTCAGATTGCAAGTGTTCTCTAGTTTCTCCTAAGATTCACAACCAGCGATTGTTTTTTTTTCTTCCACTCTTGTTTTCATTCAAAGTTTTTATGTTTCTCGGTTATGCACCGTGTCTTTTGTTAAAGGACTGTATTGTTTCAGGTTACCAAATGCCTGCAATGAACTACACACAGAACAGGTAGACTGCCTCTCAGCTAATGTTACACAGCTATAACTATTAACCAGGTGTATATTTGAATAATGATCACATTTCATTGCGTTGAAAAAAGCTTTTCCCCCTTTATCTTCACTCAGCTCTCATGCACAGATGATGGAGAGTCCTGTGCCTGTGTTTTTGGAGCTTCTCTCCTCAATGCCTCTCTCATCTCACTCTCGCCCCAATATGAAGCCCAATGACACGGCAGAGGAACAGGAAATGACTAGGGTAAAAATCTCACCTTTATAAACACACGAGTGCTTTTACACTCTGGTCGTTCAAACACCAGAGGCCAGTTTTTAAAAAGGTAGTCTGATGGGATTTTGCACTTAAAATTGGATAAAATCTTGACAAAATAAAAAGAAAAAAAGAATTTGGATTAGATCACAAAACCTTGATTTTGATCTGGATTAAATCATCAGTTTGTTTGTTTTTTTAATGCATTTAAGTAAGATTTGGAAACCTTTGATCCAAAAAAAAAGAAAAAAATATATTAATTTGATGCTGCTGAATGATATATTTTAAGAACAAAAATGCAGTAAAAATATATAATTTCTATCATGTAATATATGCATATTTTTCCAGAGTTCCAGATATATTTTAGATTTATTTTGTTGATCATTCTTGATCATTGATTCTTGTTGAGCACCAATAATAATTAGAGCAGCCTATTAATATGATTTCTAAAGGAAAATGTGAGATTGAAGAGATATAAATCTGCTCTGCCATCAATGAATGTAATTTTAGAAAAATATTTGAACAGCTCTTTAAAACTGCAAAATAATTTCACTGAATATATTATTTTACTTCATATCTGATCAAATAAATGCAGGGGTGATGAGCAGAAGAGACTTCTTTCAAATTTTAATCATTTCAAAATGTTTAAAAGGTCTTTTAAAAAGTGTTTATGACATCATTTGACAAATAAATATGCTTCCATATAGAAAATACACAGAAAGACTCTTATAATTTTTTCTATATTTTATTTCTTGTTCTTTTATAATAAATTGCAGAGCTTTGCTGAGAAGATGCGGAACTGCACCAACATGGGCCATATGATTGAGTTCATGAGGAATGCTACGGTTAGTATTGGACTAAAAATTATATTATATTATATTGTATTGTATTATATTATATTATATTATATTATATTATATTATATTATATTATATTATATTATATTATATTATATTATATTATATTATATTATATTATATTATTTTATATTATATTATATTATATTATATTATTTTATATTCTATTATATTATATTATATTATTTTATTTTATATTATATTATATTATATTATATTATATTATATTATATTATATTATATTATTTTATATTATATTATATTATATTATATTATATTATTTTATATTATATTATATTATTTTATATTATATTATATTATATTATATTATTTTATTTTATATTATATTATATTATATTATTTTATATTATATTATATTATATTATATTATATTATATTATATTATATTATATTATATTATATTATATTATATTATATTATATTATATTATATTATTTGGACTCTTTTTCTTTGGAGGCAAAATTTTATTAACATTTTTTCATACTCAGGAGGGTTCTCGTTGTTTCATGCGGGCTTTCTTGGCACCACTTTCCTGGACAACCATCATGCAGAATGGAACAGATCTTCTTAAAGAGGACCTAACAAAGCTTTTATGGGCGGCTAAACCTTTTTTGGAAACAATGCCTCCATCTAGCTTTGTGCTGCCAGCTTTTACACAAAACTCTCAACTGGCTGAAATGTGAATATTCTCTTTTATTTATTGTACTCAAGGGTCTGAACATGAAGCAATTTAACTGTGTTCTACAATTTGGGTGAAATATTTTGTTGTCTCTCCTCCCTCATTATGCACAAGGATGAAGGTGTTTAGTGAGGTGTTTGCTGTTCTGTCTGAGCAACAGAAGAATGAAATCATAGGATGGGTCAAAGAGAGAAATGCACAAAATGAATTTAATTGCCATCTGAGAGCTCCCACCACCACCAGTAGTCAGCAGGAAAAACCTGCCAATCGTAAGTTTGTAATTTTTATTATTTATTTAACATTTAGTTTTATCATCAAACCAAACCTTAAAATTGACCTAATGTATATGTATAAATATAGTTGAAGTCAGAATTATTAGCCCCCCTTTGAATTTTTTTTTTTGTCTTTTTTTAAATATCTCCTAAATTATGTTTAACAGAGCAAGAAAATTTTCACAGTATATCTGCTAACATTTTTTCTTCTGGAGAAAGTCTTATTTGTTTTATTTCGACTAGAATAAAAGCAGTTT
>NC_079450.1:33838971-33848971 GCF_903798145.1 Danio aesculapii
ATATGACAAATTTTTAACGGTATATGGGATTTTGCACACCTAAATGTAATAAATTACTTGTCAGAGAATTAAAAAGTTTACACCACCAATTTACAAATCACCACCTGGATTTAACTAAGCAAATAGGTAAGAGCCTCCCAGACAATTTCATGGATGGTTATGTTTCAGCTGGTAACAACTTCTTTAACCCTAACTGATGCAGAGAGTAGCTTCTCTACTCTCTACTATTCTACTCTCATCTAATCTTCAACAACAATGTCGAGAGACACATCCTCATATCTGTTTCAGAAAAGGGGTCAAACTATTGGCATGCATCAAGCAAATAAAACATCTAAGAAGATTGCTGAAACTAGCCAAATTGGGTTAAGAACTGTCCATTGCATTATTAAAAACTGGAAAACCTTCAATTTGCTAGAGAGCGTAAAGATTAAACTCTGGTGCAAAGGAAGGATTCCATGGGGTCTGATAAGTCTGAGTTCACTCTGTTCCAGAGTGATGGGTACATCAGGATAAGAAGAGAGGCAGATGAAGTGATGCACCCATCATGTTTATAGCCTACCATACAGTCCTGTGGGGCAGTGTTATGATCTGGAGATGCTGCAGTTGGTCAGGTCTGGGTTCAGTAACATTATGTGCCCAAAGAATGAGGCCAGCTGCATTGACTACACGCAAAACTGTTGCAAACAATTTATTTGTGTTGAATTTAAACAAACAAATTAAATTGAGCAATGTTCAACTTAATTTGTTTGTTTAAATTCAGCCCAAATAAATTGTTTACAACCACTTAACGTAAAAAAAATGATTAAATCCAAGGAATTATCTTTGAATAATTTTCAGTGTACCTGAATATTCTGAATGACCAGGTTACTACATCCATTTTTCTTTCCTGATGGCAAGGGTATATATTCCAAGATGGCAATGCTAGGATTCATGAAGCTTAACTTGTTATAGAGTGGTTTAGGGAGCACAAGATATTATTTTTACCCATGGACTGGCCACCATAGAGTCCAGACCTTAACCCTCTTGAGAATCGTTTGAATGTGCTGGAAAAGACTTTGTGCAGGGGCCTTGCTTACCATCAACAATTCAAGATCTTGGTGTAAAAATAATGCAACTCTGGACAGGAATAAACTGTGAGATCGCAGAAGAGTATTGAAGTGTTTCTACGGCAAACATGTGCTATAATCAAATAAAGGCAGTCCAATGAAATATTAGTGTGTGTGGCTTTTCTTCTGAATGGGCAGTGTATATTTGTGAAAGATAAATATCTGTCCATTATTCACTATGGTCTTTTCTGTGGAATCTGGTTTTCAGCTTCTAGCATAGATTCATCGAGACTTTGAATCAGGGTACAAATCTGTGCGAATATTGTTTAGTACATTCTACCGCTAAGATTCAAAGTTCTGATAAAGCTCAAAATGTTGTCGGCAGGAAACTGGGTCAGTCTGTGCAAGGTGTCACCTGTGAAATGCTTGAGAAATTCAACCGAACTGATGCATTGCAAATGTCACAGGAGCTTAACAAATCCTGCATGTGGCTCTCCAGGACTCAGGTCAGGACTCAGATCTTTTATTCATTCAGTAACACACACATTCTTTCATCAACTCTGACTTAGTTTTTACCATCAAATCTACAAAAGCAACCCATTTTTTTTTATTATGTTTTACTTCTCAGATCCGCTGTGCAGCTCAAAAGCTCTTTGCGAGTCTGGAGGCACAGAGAGCAGGATATTTCAATGACATTAAAAACGCTGAGCTTCAGGCAATCCCAGCTGTGCTGCTCATCAATCTACCGTAGGAACACACATATACTATTAACATTCATTTACATTTTCAGTGCATTCAAATGACATGTAAATGAAGTGTAAATCATATGCTAAACAGGCAGGATACTGTTTTTCATTTTTGTGTGTGTGTGCATTTACACTCTCATTCCACATTCAGAGTGGAGAAGATTCAAAACCTGTCAGATGCTGTGTGTCCTGCTTTCATGGAGAAGATGAAGGATGTCAATCTGTCCTCTCTGCCCAACAGTTCTCCAGCTCGCAGCGCACTTACTAAAAGAGCCATCGGCTGCTTGGTAAAATCTGCAAGCACACATTTTTCCTCTCTTGTCCAAAAACCCACACAATATGTTAATGTGTCGATGTTCACAACTGGTTTCATTTCTCTGATGTTGCCTAATGCAGTTCTGAGGACAACAGGACATTTAAATGAATATTTCATCAAATAATAACATTGAATTATCCTTAGTAACCCTGATGCTGCTTTATTACTGTATCCATCTTTCTTTTTCATACCACAACCATTAAGTGTAGTTGTTGAAATGTAGCCATTATTGTATGTATATGTATCCTTCTCTTATATGTGTTTGATATGTGTTTGATTTGCTGATAAATAAACATTAACTATAACTTTACAAAACTCATAAGCTTGACCTTTAGAATGGCATTTCATCTCTTCCAGAAAAAGTAGAGGGATGATTTGTTTGTTTGTATTTTAGACCAAATTGACCCATATTATTTCACAATTATGCTGCAAAACTGTGACACAATTTCCTCTTGAATAGAAAACACAGTACATTACTTTAATATTTTGAACAAGAAAAATCTTGCTAACATTATAAGTGGACCTCAGAGAATGTCATAATATAAAATAAAAATCATGACCCTTTTTAAAATGGGTTTTCTAAATTTTCTATTTTTCTATTTTCATATTTAGCTGTATATGTTTATAATGTGTTTAAATAATAATAATTATTATAATTATAATAATAATGATAATAATAATAATAATTATTATTATTTTTATTATTATTATTATTATTATTATTATTATATTATTATTATTATGGTTTTTCTTGTTTTTTCAAAGTATAAAACTATATATTTTTTAAAGTAAATAAAATATTTAAGCTAAAGGATTAATTCACCCAAAAATTCAAATTTTATTATTAATTATTCACACTCATTTTATAGAGTCTCTATTAAAACAAAATGAATTTTGTTTTAAATTATCAGAACTGGAAGAAACCATGCTGTCAGTAAGTTCTTTTAAAGGGCTCATTCTGAATTCTATGCCTTATTAGTTTACTCTGATTCCTCAGTTTATGATTTCTAGAAACCCCTATGGGAACGGGACCTGGGAGTTCTGTTTAATCCTGCAGATTGGTCCAAGATCTGTGATGGTACTCTTCCAAAATGTACCTCAAGTTCCATACATAAACAAATGTTAGTTTTTCCACAGATTCTATTTACACCTGTTCATCTGCATAAAATGTTCCCAGCTTGTTCTGACTTCTGCTTTGAGTGCAAAACTTGCAAGGGCACATTTTTCATGTATTTTGGTCTTGTGTTCACATCCCTCCGTTTTGGAGTGGGGTTCATTCTGCAATCCAGGAGAAAATTGGAAAACGTTTTATTTTCTCCCCCTCACTTTTTTTGTTGAATGACATTCCTGAAGACCTTTTTGACTCGGAGCTCAAACCTCTGTTTACAACTCTTACCTTTCTGGCTAAGAAATGTTTATTATTAAAATTGTCTACTTCTCAAATTCCAACTATTTCCATGTGGATTTTTCAGTTGTCAGTCTTTCTTCCTTTGGAAAAATTAACTTATGACAATAAGATAGGACAAATTCAGGAAACTTTGGAAACTTCTCCAATCCTTTTTACATAAACCCTGAAATGTTTATTTTAAGAGAGTTCGGGCTTCTTTTGTTTTGTTTTGATTATTATTTTTTTAAACTTACATTTGTAAATTTTTATTTAGACACAGGTCCACCTCATTTTTGCATTGAAAATACAATATTTTGAACCACATTCTGTGATAACATCTATTAAATAGTTGTTTGTCTAAAACAGGGGTGTCCAGGGGTGTTCTGCAGATTTTAGCTCCAACACTTTCAAACTACTTAATTAAAATGAGCTGAAACAGCACGATTCTTCACATTTCATTGGGACAACTTAATTTGTTTATGTTCAATCCACATAAATTTGTTAAAAGTGTTAACTAACTAAATCGATTAGTGTTGGGACAACATGAATGAATTGTGTGGAACCCTGCATTTTTTACAGTGAACTTGCCTCAACACACCTGCAAGCTTGATTAGCTAGCTCAGGTGTGTCTGATTGGTTGGAACTAAACTTTGCTGGACACCGACCCTCCAGGACTGAGTTTGAGCACCCCTGGTCTAAAACATTATTGCAGGCTTTGGCCATAAGTGTTCTGATGTGTGTGTATGTGTGCGTGTGCAGAAGGGGAACGTGTCTAATCTGACAGCCACAGAGGTCTTGACTCTCGGCCCTTTGGTGTGTGAACTGGACCCAGTCTGGATCTCTTCTCTGAACCCTACGGCTCGCAACGCCACACTGCAGGCTCTGGCATCCTGTCAGTACATCCAGCAACAGAACAGACAGGATCTGTTTAAACTGCTTATCGCAACCTATGGGTGAGAGCACGTGCAGATTCACACACAAACCAATTTCACACAGACCTCAGAGCCCACATCACTGCATTTAGAAGTGTTTCAGTGGTGAAGAGGCTGCAGCTGAGTACTTTAAAGAGCCTCTGTCGTGGGTTTTTGAAAACCTATGCAGTGTGCAACACAGCTCTAGTAAATGAGAACATCCAGCTGAGATTTAAATCTGAAAGTGTTCCTTGTCTAAAAATATAGATTTTTTTAATAAAAGATTCGACTCAGAGCTGTTTAAATGATTCTTCGTTTTTTTGCTTTTATTTTAACAAAACAAAACAGAACAATGACCACAGTTTACAACCAACAATTTTCTCAACATCACAGCACATAATGAAGATCAAAAAGACAATAATACAAAGTAATAATAATAATAGAAGAATACATAAATTAACCAAGTTTTATGGTGGTCTAAGGTTTTGCAAAAATGTACCTGAAATCCTGGGACCTACATATTCAAGGAAAGGAGTCCAGATCTGATAAAAAGTATCACTTTTTCCCCTGACCAGTGGGTAAAATATTCCAATGACATAAGATCAAATATTACCTTATGCCATTCTGATACTGTTGGTAGTTTATCAGATATCCATTTAAGAAAAATACACTTACGGGCAGTATAGGTAAGAAAGTTAAACAACTTCCTGTTTCTTGCACTCTTCAAATTATTATCAGCAACACCTAGCAAATAATTAAGAGGAATGAAGTCACATCTTGTATTAAATATAAGGCTTAATCTCCTACAAATCTGTACCCAATAGCCTTTGATATATATATATATACAGTTCCAAATACAATGTATAAAATCACCTTCTTCAACTTTGCACTTTAAACAGAATGGAGAATAATTTGAATTAAATTTATGTCTACGTGATGGGGTAATTTGGAGACGATGTAAAAGTTTGAACTGTTTTTCTTTAGTTCTATTACAGATTGATATATTGCCAGCATACTGCCAAATGTGTATCCAAGTTTCCGGATCGATTGAACATCCCAGATCTTTCTGCCAAACATCTAGTGTTGTCTCATTATTAACTTTGCTCCTCGCAGCAAGCTTCATAACAACGCTTTATAAAGGATTTCGATCTATTATCGAGGAGCACCTTTTCTGTTGGGGTAGGATAACAAGAAAATCCAGAGACAACATGTTTCTGCACAAAACTTCTAATTTGTAAATATCCAAAAAATTATTTGGGGGTAATTTATATTTAGTTCTCAGTTACTCAATGATAATAATACCTCATTTTCAAATAAATCTTTTATAGTTGTTATATAAGCATGTCTCCACAATGTAAACCAATCGTCCATAATTCCAGGTTGAAAATCTAAATTTCCTTGTATCGGCGTCATAGGGGACAAAAAGTTGCCTTTTCCTTCCCAGTTTCCTTATTTTTTTTCCACACTCTTAATGTATTACTCTCACGATATTTTGCCCTAGTCCAGGGATTCTTTTAACATCTAAAACAAATGGTAGACTGGCCAATGAAATTGGCGAGCCATCACTTAAGTTGACTGACTCAATGTCTAACCTGACAGAATATGGATCATTTCTAACCCATTCAAAAACATATCGAAATTGGGTGGCCAGCTGATACAACCTAATATCCGGAACTGCAAGACCTTCTTTATGTCCCGGAAGTTGCATCTTAGTCAATTTTAGTCTTGGTTTCTTTCTATTCCAAATGAGAGAACTGAACCAGCTGTTAACATCCCTAAGTCTAGTGCAACTTAGAAGAATTGGAATCATTTGGAATAAATATAAATTCGGGGCAGGACTACCATCTTGATCAAGACTATCCTTCCTAAAATAGACAGTGGTAGAGAAGTCCATCTATCCAAATCTTCACGTACACGACGCAGAAGAGGGTCAAAAAATTATTCTTCGTTTGCCCGGATCTTTTGCCTGTTCGTATCGACGTAGACACAAAACAATACCAAATATGTCTGTGCCTGATCCGGTAAAACATGAACATGCCTTTGCCTTCAAACCCTAGCAGAGTACCGGTGTGTGTGAGACTGATCATGATTGCAGATGGGTGAACATTAACAAGTGAATGTTCTGGGGGATTCGTCAGCCATTTGTTAAAGGAAGGATCAGAAAAGACTATTGATGTATGGGACTTTGTCAGAGCTTGAAGGGAACTTTATTACTACACAGTTCATGGGTCAGTTTCTTCTTTCATGTCATGAATGCAAGTAAGTGCAATTAAAATGGTTGCCTCCTTGTTTTCTCTAGCTTGCAAAATATGTATTTAATTGTGTTTTGTTACTTGTAATCACTTCACGCGGCTTGTACTGTATCTGGTTAACTCTTTATATTCACATATCGCATCTTAAACCACATTGAAAAGGTGACCCGTGCTGCTTTGTTTACCGATTTAAATGTGTTTGTGAGCTCGCGATTCTCTGCCCTTTGTCATTGCTATGGCCACTGTAAGCTGTTCCTAAACACGTGCAGAGATCAAGTTTCAAAATAGTTCAACTTTTGCTGCTGTGTGGATTAATATTGATGTGTCTCATTGTTTTTGTTTATGGTTAAGAATAGAGTAATTGGCTGGTGTTAAACTGCATTGTGTTAATGCACTCCTGCATTGGGCTCACACATACACTCTGTACTCTGACTACTTCAACAATGCTGATAAGCCATCGTGGGCGTTTCTCTCTGTCTCGCGCTGAACCCAGTCGACCAATTGCAACAGACTGGGTCATTGGACCCAATCAGAGCAGATCAGCTTCGCAAACAAATCATATGGGAGTCGTTGGGATAATTAGGTAAAAATGAATGCATATTGTAAGACAATGAAAGTATTTTTGACCGTGCATGCTTATCAGCCTGTTGGAGACCCCCAAAACCAAAATATTACTTTGTTTGAAGCATAATAGGGGCTCTTTAAACATTTGGAGAAAAACAACTTCCTTTCTTGCTCCAGCCTTCACATATGTACACTGTTTATAATGAAACATTTGTGTTTTCTTTGAACAGGGATCCTGCTTACTGGTCAGAAGAAGACGTCAGGGCAATTGGGCCACTTTTGTTTCTTAATGACACGGCTGTTGAGAAGCTGCCATCCAAAGTAAGAGTCTGGATTTTAATTGTAAATGTTGACTGACTGACTGATTTATTTGATTGATTGATTGATTGATTGATTGATTGATTATTCGATTTGTTGTTTGCTTATTTGCAGTTAATCTATTTTTACTGTTTATTGGTTTATTTCACAAGTTACAGTTAAGGGCCAAGTTACAAGGTTTCCCTTTTCAAATATTTCCCCAATTGATGTTTAACAGCAATTTTCAGAATATTTACTGTAATGTTTTTTCTTCTGGTGAAAATATTTTTTCCTTTAGTTTATAGTTAATAAAAGTAGTTTTAATTTTTTTATAAGCAATTTATAAGTTTTTTTTTTTCTATTGGCTACAAAACAAACCACTGTTATACAATAACTTGTCTAATTAGCCAAATTTGCCTAGTTCATTTTGCAAAACAACTAGTTAAATATGATATACTGTCTTCATGGCAAAGACAAGGAATTAGTCATTAAAAACTGTTTAAATTGTGTTGAAACAAATCTTCTGTGTTAAAACCTCACTTGAGAAATATTGAAAAAGAATAGAGAAAACTCTGAACGTTCAAAATCTTTACATTCTATTATGGATGGGGAAGTTAACCTTATATTGGAACACACAGCATGTCTGGAAAAAAGTACACAAGATATTTAATTTGACCCCTTATAACCAACGCTATTGTTAATTATGGAATAAACCCTGCTGTTAGGACAGGAAAGAAACGCCTATTGGAAGGATTAGTGTAAAAAAGACCTGAAAAACAGTTGAATGATTTATATGGACAGGGGCACTGTATTCATTAAGAAGTTGAATAACAAATTCAATCTATTTAGATAAAGGGGATTTCTGGAAGTATATACAACTGCATAGTAGTATAAGATCTGTTGTGATATAGGCAGGAGCAGAGAAAGTGTTTTTATTAGGGTTTCTAAATATGCCAAAGTCAGTGCAAACCACATCTTTTTTATATAAGATTGCTGCAAACATCATGTATGGAAAAATGTGATCATTAAGAATTAGTTGGGAGAAAGACCTGGAGGTGAAATTTGAAGAGGGTGAATGGGAGGTTGTAGATTCTGGTATAGGGAGTGCTGTGAGAGATGCTATAGGAGTAAACTCATATATTACAAGATATAATCAGTATTACTGGACCCCAGTAAGACTGCATGTATAGGATTAATGAAAATAACCACTGTTTGGAAATGTGGTCATTCTGTGGGCACCTTTTTACACTTATGTGGATCTGTCATTCTGGACAAGAGTTATTCAACAACCTGGATAAATGGCTGGGACAACCTTTACCTTATTCCCCAAGAGTTTGTCTTCCTTGGTGATACATCCATTTTACAGAACGGTATATCTAAAGCACAGGCTGGGCTAGTCATCGCGGATGTTTAATATCGCTGTGAGACTGGTGCTGCAAATTGGAAGAACTCAGATACTCTCTCTTTAAAGGATTGGATTGAGCTGATGACTTCTACTGCATCATACAACGCATGTTGGCAAGGCTTCAGGACTCCACCCATACTTTAATCAGAAATGGGGTAGCTTTTTGGAGTATTTGGAGAGCACATAAAAGGAAAAATTGAAGGGTTGTCATTTTGAACCGTCTGTTGTATTGTATTATTTTATATTTGTTATAATTTTTGTTTGTAAATTATTTTATTGTAATGTTGTTTACATTATTTTCCTGAATGTTGATTTTATATTGTGAATTTCATGTTGTGGTGAGGTATAAAAGTTCAAAATAACAGAAAAAAAGTTAATGAATAAAAATTGAGCATGGAGGCTAATCATTTACCTATGTATACTATATTTACCTATGTATATATTTCACAAAAGATTTATTTATTTCACAATATAGATATTGGTTGTTTGAGTTATCAATTAAATATTGAGGATGTTTTTTTATAAATATTATTATTTTACATTTGTTTACAGTTAATTTAATAATTTCACAAATGATTTAATAATCTTTAAATCACAAGTCATTTATTTATTTTAATAAAGTGATTTATTGTGATTAGTTTTTATGTTCATTTGCTAATCCTCTCCTCTGTGTTGTGTAGAGTTGGTTGAAGTTATATCTGTCAGAGCTGGACAGTTTGTCCAGTCAGCCTGTGGTTCCTCCACCAAAGGAATTCAGCTCCTGGTTTGATCTCGCTGCACTCCGCCGCAACTTTTTGAGCTCAAAACGAGTAGCGCTCTACTAAGCCGCAGGAAGCGTGCAGGTTTGTGTGCCATAGAGTGCAAATAGAATAGAAACAATATATTTTTTAAAATCATAACGTATGTTTTTCATAACTCTTGAACAGCTGAAGTATTAACCATCTTTAAACATTTTCCCTCACAGTGGTGCTCACACAACAGAGCTTACTCTTGCAAATATTGAGGACTTAAAACAGGGGAATGTTTACTGGACTGCCACTCAGTTTAGCAAAATGGCTGTGCAAATCTTCAAGATG
>NC_079450.1:33853971-33858115 GCF_903798145.1 Danio aesculapii
GGTCTCAGCGAAGACTCTCGTTTGTTCTGGAGGAGCGTCACAGGAATCAGTCTCATGTTCCACTCCTCCATGACCATCACAGTAGCTGCTCAGGATACGGCCCGGTCCAGGATATGGAAACCTTGGGATCATCTCGTCATTGGTCTCGGATCGAATCAGTGACTCTGCATAGTCTGAGGGCCTCCGGAAGAGTATCCCCAGGTGGAAATGGAGAATAAAGAAAATAATTAGGTTGCATGAAGAAACTTTTTATTCAATGACAGGTTCTTTATTTTACTAAAATATTCTTCACACTGGAAAATATGGCTCTTTGAAGAACTTTTTCTAAAAGTTTTAAAAAGGTTTTTCTATGGCATCACTACGAAAACTTCATGTACTCTTCCTGTCACCCTTTTTAAGAGTGCATCTTATATTGAGTATGCTGAAAATAAAAATTTCCTTGGATTTACTAAAACTTTTTAAGCTAAGTGGATGTAAACAATTTATTTGGGCTGAATTTAAACAACCGAATTAAGTTGAACATTACAAAATTAAATGAGTTTGTTTAAACTCAACAATATTGCAGAAATATTTTTTTCAGTGTAGTTTAAATGTTCAGTTGGTCTACAAATGTGTTTCAGGCGCTGTCAGTCAGCCAGCTGAAGGCCTTGGGTCCTGATAATGCTGCGATGGTAACAGATGCTCAGCGCGGGGGGCTGAAAGTGGATCAGAGGGCTGCGCTGGATGAAGCGGTGGGTTTGAAGACCGCACGTGCTGACGTGCCCACTGGAACCGCCAATGGAAACTCCACTGGAAACTCAAATCCAAGCTCTGGTGGATCAGGAGCACAGCCACTGAAAGGAGGTGAGGAACAGGAAGGGGGAAACCTCTTTGGTCACAGTGCTCTAGAAATTGACCCTACAGTTATTTAAAAAGTTCATCCCAAAATAGTAATTCTGGTCACACTTTATTTTGATGGTCCGTTTGTTGAATTTAAGTTATATTGCATCTACATGCCAACTGATTCTCATTAGATTATAAGTAGACTATTAGGTTAGGGTTAGAGTTAGTGTAAGTTGATATGCACTTGCAAAGTTTCAGTTAAATGTCTGTTTAGCTGCAGTATCAACAGATATTAAGCAGACAGTCTACTAATACTCAAATGGACCATCAAAATAAAGTGTTACCGAAATTATGTCACCCATTTACTTACCCTGTATGAATATATTTAGAATAAAATGTCTGAGAGAAAGATTCTAAAGATTTCTGTCTCTTTTTGAAAATCTGTTCTCTCAAAACTCGACACTTGAAAACATCCATAAAGAGATGAAAATTAACCCATGAATCAAGTCGTTTTAAAAGTAGTTTACACTACTGTATAAGATAAACTTGTACAGTTTTAACACACGAAAAACAGTAGAATTTGTATATTTCCCACACATTTATAGTTTCAGTTTTGCTTAAAGTCTTAAACCTTGAAATTTACAATAAATATTAGCGCCACAGTCATTTCTGTTTGTATTATATTCATATTTGTACTTTTTGTTGAGTCAGTGGAACTAAAATACACGTTTCTAATATTACCATTTAGTTTTATTTATGGCAACTATTACCATATTTTACACTATATATCTGGATGAAATTATAAAATGAAGTGGTTCATAAATGGGACTAATCTGTGGAGGTTTTTTTGATGTTGATACGACAGAATTCAGGTGTAACGTCAGGTCTGAATACAGTTTTCTGGACCTAGCATTGTAAATTACATAGCTGTTTTTCTACCAGTCTAAAAATTTGACCAAAAAAGTTGGCGGGGATAAAAATGCTTTACTTATTTTACAGCATGAAGGGTAATGTAGTTACTTTGCACGAATTCTGTAATTAAACAACAGGTTTCATATATTTTGCATATATATTTAACACAAAAATAGTAAAACTACATTCTACATTCAGTAGTGTTACAAATGATTTGTTTATCTTCTCCTCCAGGCGCCACAGTAGAGACCATGGCAGGATCCGTCCTCCTCGTGCAGGTCATTGTGCTGGTGTTGATCGGATATATTTTCTAAAGTAAGGAAGGGTCAAAGGTTGAAACACTCAGAGGCTGATGATCAACCAGTAATGCAGTAGATTAGCGTCTGGCCTTTTAAGAAATGTTATGATTGCTATATTCAAAGGTCATTGATGGCTCATTTAAACTCATGCTAAAGCCAAAGATAGTACGATAGAGATGGTGGTTTGATTAAAAACTTAGTCTAGCCCATCTTTAACTATTGAAATGTATTTTAGAGAGAAACTATATTTGATAATACTGCTATTTAGATCATTTCAAATGCAAATGACCTGCTATTATTCTATGAGAGACATTAAACACTGTGCACAAATCATTATAATGTATCAAAGGTGTAGTTTTACTACCAATTATTGAATTCTAGTCAAATGTTTGTATATAAAATGGTGGTTTTCAACATTTTTTTTGCAGGAAACCCCTATATGAACTTTCAAATTCCTTAATGAACACTCAGATGCTTAATAAAAATCTTAGCAGCATTTTGCAATACTTGCAAAAACGTAGTAAATATTAATATATTCATATTTTAAGTTTGGTTGGGTGACATGATCATATAAAATATATTATTTTTATATAGAATGCACAGCTTGTCTTTGTTTAACATTTGCAATAGTGCATTAAAGCTCTGTCTAACTTTAACCTTTATGTGAACAGACAGGCTGAATGAAAATGTTAATCCACATTCTCACAGGTGGTTCTTACTTAAAGGCCAAAATACAGGTAGACAATGATTTCTCAGGGATTTCATGTAACACTTTTAATCATTAATAAAATTGTCAAATAAATTGTCAATAATTACTTTTTATTATCAAATTTGCACCCTCAAACTATAGGGACATACTCATAAATCTTTGGTCAACCCCCCAGGATGGAAACCACTGGTATAGAGGTTGGTCTTTGGTAATATGATTTAAGTCATTTATACCTGGAGATGAGGTTAACAAAGCTCTGTCTTTAAGTTTTATATTTGAGTCAAATGTCATACCAACTTTTTATCAGATGCACAACATAAGATGCTGCATAAAATAAGTGGTGAAAATGACTCGAAGTGAGAACAACACCTTATTTACCATCAAAGAGTAAAAAAGAGTTTTCCCAAAAATGAAAGCCGTTCATCTCCTCACCTTCAGCAATACAAGATGTACTGTTTTTTTTCTTCAAAAGAACATTAAAGACTATTTATACCTGAAACTTTGGTTCTTTATTGATTTATTACCAATTTATACATGCAAACAAACAGTCAAACAGTTAACAGTCAAAATAACACATCACACATGGCCACATAAACAGCAAGAACAAAAACATAGTCAGTCTTTCAAACGTCCCTAGCTGATAGCCCATTTATATTAGTAGTTGTTTTTCTCATATCTATCGCATGATCATGATCTGGATCAGTTTTTCCCAACCCTGTTTCCCCTGTGACCCAATTCTTCCTAATCATTCATTTTCTTTTCAGCTTAGTCCCTTTATTAATCAGGAGTCGCCAACTTATCCAGCGCATGTTTTTACACAGCGGATTACCTTCCAGCTGCAACCCATCACTGGGAAACATCCATACACTCCCATTCACACATACGCTACGGACAATTTAGCCTACCAATTCACCTATAGCGCATTGAAGGGATTAAATACAGTTTTGACTCAAAGAATGACCAGTCGATCAGATGAAGAAAGCCGAGTCAGAGATTCAAATAAATAAAGTTTACTGAAGATAGTTTGCAGTTTCATCAGCGAAGCCAGCTTCAACACTCAAAATGAGTTGCTAGGCCGTCTGCTTACAATCACCAATCAGTAACAATTATACTCTTACAAGTCATTACTTCACGTCACACATAGGTGTTCTAACCTGATTGGTTAAAACACAGATGGACTAGGAAAATTTCCATGTGGGTGCGTGCGTACAATTCTGAACAATATCTTAAGCATATAAACATCAGATATCCATTAGACTGTTTAGAGCCGACTCCAGACCTGTGAAACGGATCCACAATCAAATAGAACACACACACACACACACAAAATATCTGTTTCTTATCCAAGGCTAAGTGTACTCTAGCCGTCTATCAAAACTTGTTAAAAACAAGTAAATTTACA